>NC_057797.1:261456873-261472117 GCF_018294505.1 Triticum aestivum | reverse complement strand
AAGGGGCAAAACTGCTCTTGCAGTGCCACGGGGGCTGTAACCTCAAATGGGGCGTTGACCATCTCAGTATCTGGGGTCACCTGGGTGGTTGCCTCCATCTTCTTGGAGCTCTCTGTCTCGTGGGGATCAGCCTCCCGCGTCTGCTACAATATCAGCAGATCTTTGCCTTGTTCTCCTTGGTCCATCATGAAACTGACGAATACTAGGAGTCCATTGAAAGGAAACCACAATCGCAATGACAATGAAACAAAAAAAGAGTGAGGATCGGTTACTGCTTTGCAAAAGTTCTTTTTTTCCTCTGAACGAAAATATACCAACATCACGGATCCGCTTACCTTCCCTTCGTTCGGAGAGAAGAACAGTGGCAGATGCAAGTGTTGCCTTTCTTGAAGACGGTGAGGGAGAAGGGGATTCAGAGAAGAGTGAAATGATGGTTGCTTCGTCCGTCAAACTTAGTCTGCGGGGAGGTGGGGTTTTGTGATACGACGGCTCGTTACTGCCGTGCTATGACCGGGGTGACTCTCCGCCTGCATACTGCCTTCTAATTTGGTGGATGGCATTTGGGCCCCCGCGCTGCATGGCCTGCATGTCGGTGAACAAAAGTATAACGGCATTCAGTAGAGGGAGACGTTTCAATGACCTAAGTGGAGCCAGAAGCGGTAGAGTGTCTCCACTGTACTAGTAGTAATTGTTTTTCTGGGTAGCTGTAGAGTATCTCCATTGTACTAGTAGTAATTGTTTCTCGGGTCCCAAGACAAAACAGCCCATCCACACTAGTAAATAGTAAAATCAATTCAAAAACATGGGTGCTCTTCTTCCTCCTCGTTCCCACCCACCTCACGTCAGCTTGCTCCACTCGTACCCCCAAATTCCTCACCTCACTCCTACAGAAAACCCTAGCTCCCCTTCTTCCTCACTCCTACAGAAAACCCCTAGCTCCCCTTCTTCTTCGCTAGCACTAAAACTAGGCTCGTCATTCGTTACTCTGCTCAAATCCTTGAGCGCGACGCGACGCCCTCGAGTTAAATGGAGTCGGCTGACCCCAGCGCCAAGAAGATGAGGCTCCCGCCAGCGGCAACGCCTGTTGTAGATCCCGCATCCGGCAGCGCGGGGGGAAGCGGCGACCCCACCCCCACCGGATCCCAGGAACCCATAGAATCTCGGGTGGACCGCATCAGGGATCTCCCGGACGCCATCCTTGGGGAGATCATCTCGCTTCTCCCCACCAAGGATTGCTGTCGCACCCAAGTCCTCTCAATTCGATGGCGCCCTCTATGGCGCGCTGTTCCCCTTAATATCGACTGTCGTCAACTATCTCTCTTCAATGATTTTGAAATCCCCAGAGCCATCATCTCCTCCCACCAGGGCTCCATTCAAAGCCTCTGCATCCCGTCATGCTACCTGAGCAAGCATACCATGCCCTGCACGATGGACGCCTGGATGGAATCCCCTGAATTCACAAAACTACAGCTGCTTGAGTTCTACTATTCCCCTGGAAATCACATACTACATACCGAATGCCATGAACTTGTGCCCTCAGCACCGATGTCCATCTTGGGGTTTTCGTCCTCTCTCCACACCGCCACCTTTGCATAGTGCTACCTACCAGACAATCTGGTACTAAACCTTCGACTCCCATTTCTCAAGAAACTTTCACTTGTGCGGGTTCGTATATCGGAGGCCTCATCACAGCATCATCCACTCCAGTTGCCCTGCGCTGGAGTGCTTGGTGCTTGTTTTCACAGTTAGAATCAGTTGTCTCCAAATAAAGTCGCCTAACCTTGTAAGAATTGGAATTTCTTTTGACGAAAGGCAGCTCATCATCCAAGATGCCCCTTCACTTCAAAGGTTGATCCTTGATTCTAGTTATTCACCGTTGCAAATAACCGTCCTCTCTGCGCCTAAACTGGAGACCTTGGGTGTAATATATGATCTCTGTGCTCATTTCAATATGGTATTTGGCTCCATAGTTCTTCAGGTACTTTATATTATCATCTACACTTGTAACCATAAGCTGCATTTTAAATTTCTGCGCATAATTTATATATCATCTTGGAGTACACATTTTGTACTAATATTATGTTCTATGCTCAATGAAGAGTTTCTCCATGGTGCTGGATTCTGTCAAGATCTTATATATCCAAATGAATAGTTTTGATCTGAACAAGATTATTGGCTTGCTGCAATGCTTTCCATGTTTGGAGAAGTTGTATATAAAGGTGATAATTTCACGCACATTGGAAGCCCGCATATACTGTACTAGAATTACCATTCAGCTGTTGCTCTTTCGACACTCTTCTTTTAGACCTTAACTGTTTTCAATCTTCATGTCTATTTAGGCAACAGGACGGGGTAAGAAAGTTATAACCAATCGGTGGATTCGTAAGCATCGGGATTTTCTCACTTCTCATGAGATTCGATTGAAGACAATAACGCTAGAGCGATATGTAGCCAACCATGCAAACACAAAAAATTTCACATTGTTCCTGCTGAATGCAAGGTTACTATTGTCCATCAGGCTTAAGTTTGTCAGCAGCATGGTTTTGATGGATGGGTACGTCGAAGAGCAAAAAAAGGAGTTTCAGGTGAGCAAAAGAGCTTCTGAACGTGTCGGGCTTCTATTTACAACATATTGTGGTCATAATCCAGTAAATTTTACGACCCAGGATGTTCATTCTATGGACCTGACCGATCCATTTGACTGTGACTGCCGAAAACAATGCTGGAGTTAGATGTTATTGCCCTTTTCAATCCGGTTTTTTTTGTAAACCTGATGAACAATTAACCCTCATGCTTTTGTACAGTTTGTAAGCTGGAGTTAGATGTTCCTGCCCTTTTCAACTTGGCTGTGACTGTCATATTTTCTTTGAAACAAGGCAAATGGCATGCCATTCGTTTAATTTAGAGTGAAATATTGTAACAAATCCAAACCAAGGGAAATAACATCACTCTCGCTGGCTACTTGAGCGCCGGCTACTTGAGCTCATTGTGCATTACAGAAGCTAAGTGATTAGCCCCCACCAGCACCCACAAACTTATTTCGAACTAGCACATCAAATGGGCTGTAAATTTTCACAGGAAAGGCTGCATGACCGTGACAGATTTGGATTCTGACATTTGGGACCCGCGAGGAAATATCCTATCCAAGGTGGTGTCGACTTACTAGCCAGTCAACAAACGATTCTGCCTACCAGCCGTTGGATTGACATCCAACATCTGTCGTGTATCTTCTATCTCTTGTCTTCTTATTCCTCCAATCGCCCAAACCAAACCACCCCGTCGGCTCCGCCTGCTCCCGCCTCCCATGGCTGGCTGCGCCTCCGCCGCCCTACTGTACGTACCCTCCAACATTGGCCAATGCCTCCCTCTATTCCCCCACACGTCCTGTTATTCTCCGGCGACGTCAGCCCCAACACGCACCCGCGCTCCAACCAGTCAACTCTCGTACTCCCCTCCGCCTGCGACTGGACCAGCGCATCTTCAACGGCTCCTGTTCGTTCCCCGACACAGGTAGTAAAGGTAAATTCTCTCTATAGATATGATAAAGTTGAAATCCCATTTACTAAGTTTGCTAGCCCATGCTTAGATGAGTTTGATAAATTTATGGCTAAGCAAGAAGATTTTAATGCTTATTTTGGTAGACAATTGAAATATAATTAAAATATGCTTGAACACTTGGGTGATTATGTGGCTAATGTTAAAGGTGAACTTAAACTTATTAGTAAACATGCTTCTATGGTTACCACTCAAGTAGAACAAGTACTTAAAGCTCAAAATGATTTGCTCAATGAATTAAATAGCAAGAATAATGATAATGCTATTAGAGTTATGACTAGAGGTGGTAAAATGACTCAGGAACCTTTGTATCCTGAAGGCCACCCTAAGAGAATTGAGCAATATTCTCAGAGAAATAATAGAGATGCACCTAGTCCTTCTAAAAGGAAGAAAAAGAAAAATGATAGGACTTTGCATGCTTCTAGTGAACCTATTGCTGAAACACCTGAGAATCCAAATGATATTTCTATCTCTGATGCTGAAACACAATCTGGTAATGAACCGGAAACTAGTGATAATGTTAATGATAATGTTCATGATGATGCTCAACCTAGTAATGATAATGATATAGAAAATGAACATGTTGTTGATCTTGATAACCCACAATGAAAGAATCAACATTATGATAAGAAAGACTTTGTTGCTAGGAAACATGGTAAAGAAAGAGAACCATGGGTTCAGAAACCCATGCCTTTTCCTCCCAAACCATCCAAGAAAAAGGATGATGAGGATTTTGAGTGCTTTGCTGAAATGATTAGACCTATCTTTTTGCGCATGCGATTAACTGATATGCTCAAAACCAATCCTTATGCTAAGTACATGAAAGATATTATTACAAATAAAAGAAAGATACCGGAAGCTGAAATTTCCACCATGCTTGCTAATTATACTTTTAAGGGTTGAATACCAAAGAAACTTGGAGATCCCGGTGTACCTACTATACCATGCTCCATTAAAAGAAATTATGTTAAAATTGCTTTATGTGATCTTGGAGCCGGTGTTAGTGTTATGCCTCTCTCTTTATATCGTAGACTTGATTTGAATAAGTTGACACCTACTGAAATATCTTTGCAAATGGCTGATAAATCAACTTTTATACCTGTCGGTATTTGTGAGGATGTGCTGGTTGTAGTTGCAAATGTTACTATTTTAACGGACTTTTTTATTCTTGATATTCCCGAGGAAGATAGTATGTATATTATTCTGGGAAGAACCTTTTTGAATACTGCAGGGGCTGTTATTGATTGCACTAAAGGCAATGTCACTTTTCATGTTAATGGTAATGAGCATACGGTACACTTTTCGAGGAAACAACCTCAATTTCATAGTATCAACTCTATTGGAAAAATTCCATCGATTATATTTGGAGGTTTTGAATTTCCCCTTCCTACTGTCAAGAAGAAATATGATGTTGTTATTATTGGGGATGTGCATATCCTCGTTGAGGTAACATAGTGTTATTCGAAATTTCTCCGGTTCCATGTTATGCGGAATGAGTTCGTTAACAATACTTTATCAACCTTGTTAATGGATTCCTTTTGATGATCATGAGATGGATGAAACTAGAAGGCACAACCTTCTGTATCCTCCTCTTACTTTCTGTTATTTATATTAAATAAAGTAAAAATAGTATTTTCTGTCTGTTATCTGGTTATCCGTGCAATACAAAAATACCCCGAAAATAAAAGTTCTCCAAATGCCCAAAAATATAAATATGATTTTTTCTAGAATATTTGAGAATATTTTGCACCGAGAACACAGCAGGGGGTCATCCACCTGGCCACGAGGATGGAGGGCGCGCCCTACCCCCCTGGGCGCGCCCCCCTACCATGTGGGCCCACGGTGGCCCTCATCCACTTATCCTTTCACCCACACACTTCTTCTTCCTCCCACAAACACGAATATCCAATTCATACCCGAGTCCAAGCTCATTTTGCTGCCATTTTCGATCTCCTTGCTCAAAGCACCTCTCACAAAACTGCATCGGGAGATTGTTCCTTGGTATGTGACTCCTCCATTGGTCCAATTAGTTTTTGTTCTAGTGCTTTATTCATTTCAAATTTATGTTGCCTAGGTTACCATGTTCTTGACCTTGCATTTCAAATTTATATGGTCAAAAGTAGTTTTGATGCATGATATAGGCTCTAGGCACTTGTAGGAGTAGTTGCTATCAATATTATTGAGTTTGGTTTACTTTTATTTTGAAGTTACTAAAAAATTTAGAAATTTTCCCGAGGAAGAAATATGCTTAGGAAAATGTTCCAAGGTGGTTCTTCAAGGAAGCAAGGACCCATGCTTGCAATGCGTGATGCTGATGAAGAGCCACCAAGGGACGCTCCAGTGCGTCCTTATGAATGGCCTTCGGAAAATTTTATGGATCGAGCGGGAATTAAAGAAGAATTTAACACATATTTGCGTAACGCTGATCTTGTGAGCTTCGAGGAAGAAAAGTGCAGCCAGTATCACTATCTCACTAGTTCCTTTGTGAGGAGGTTTGAATTTTCATCTTCACATAATTCTCCAACTGTCTTGTTTGATGTTTATGAAAATTCTTACACTATGGACTTAGAGGATTTTACCACTGCTTGCAAACTTCCACAATGGGGTAGTATCAGGGATCCTCGCAAATCTGAATTTAGAGATTTTCTTGCTAGTATAACTGTGGGGGAATCTAGAGATATAACACAAGCTACCATAGGGAGCATTCACTTTCCTGCTATACATTATTTTTCTCTCTTCATAGGTAGATGCATTAATGGTAAATATGAGGCATGTCACATGTGTGTCCCTGACCTCAGTATTCTTAGGAGTGCTGTGTTAGGAGATAAATCTTATAATTTGGGAGCCATTGTTGCACGTAGGTTGCATCTTAATACATTTAATGGAGATTTCTTTGGTGGAATTTATGCAACCCGCACAGCTAACTTTCTTGGTGTAGCCATACGCGAAGATGATATTGAATTACCTCCTGCTTACCTAGATTTTAATGCTATGGTTCACCACCAATTTGTTGAGAGGAATGAATCACCTCTCCAGTATCGCTTGATATTTGACAGACGCCGTGCTATCCGTATTACTCTCCCTGCTCCTGCATTCTTTGGTTATCAGGCAAAAGGAAGATATGTTATTACCAGAGAGGAGGCATATGAGTACGAGAGGAGGGCGCAGGCCGCTCGTCGCCACGCTGCAGCTCAGGAGGCGATAGCCGCTGCATCTTAGTACGACCCCAACTATTATTATGGATATCCTCCAGGCTAGCCGTTGCCATAGACCAAATTAGGCCAAAAGCCTAAGATTGGGGGAGTACGTATTTCTCACCGACATTACATTTATGTTCACACACTCATTGCTAGATGTCGGTGCTCATACTTTTCATTGTATCATACATGCTAGTTTATTTTTATTTTTATGCTTTCTTCTTGTGTGTTTAATAAACCTTAAGAAAAACCAAAAAAATAGTTGTAGCTTTTAATTAGTTTACTTTCCATACTTGTAGTAGTAATTAAAAAGAAAACCCAATAAGATTTCCTGTTCTTCTTTTGCTTGTTGGGAGCTTTCCCGTGTAAATAGTTTTATTTCTTTCCTTTTCTTTGGGGGGGTCGATAGGAGAAGGCCATAATTAAAATGTTAAAGTGGCTCTTATATGCATTATTATTGATCTGACAAAAGAGCCCATATTGCCGTGTCTTCTCCTGTTTATTGAATGCTTGCAGATTCCAGCTTAGTCCAATGCACGTGCATTATTATTATTATTATTCACATCATTTGATCATGCAAGTGAAAGGCAATTATGACGATATATGATGGATTGAGTGAGATGAGAAAAGCTGGTATGAACTCGACCTCTCTTGTTTTTGTAAATATGATTAGTTTATCATTCCTGATTCAGCCTATTATGAATAAACATGTTTGCATTGACAACTAGAGATCATAGTTTCTTGTGCCATGCTTGATTAGCTATGAGTTATAATGGTTTACCTTGCCTGCCAACATGCTATTTAAATGGTTGTGATGTGGTATGATAAGGTGGTATCCTTCTTTGAATCATTTAAGTGACTTGACTTGGCGCATGTTCACGCATGTAGTTGAAACAAAATCAACATAGCCTTCACGATATTTATGTTCATGGTGGATTATATCCTACTCATGCTTGCATTCGGTGTTGATTAATTTTAATGCATGTTCATGACTGTTGTCGCTCTCTAGCTGGTCGCTTCCCAGTCTTTTGCTAGCCTTCACCTGTACTATGCGGGAATACTGCTTGTGCATCCAACTCCATAAACCCCAAAGTTATTCCATATGAGTCCACCATACCTACCTATATACGGTATCTACCTGCCGTTCCAAGTAAATTTGTATGTGCCAAACTCTAAACCTTCAAATAAATATCTTGTTTTGTATGCTCGAATAGCTCATGTATCAACTAGGGCTGTCTGTATCTTCCATGTTAGGCGGGTTATTCTCAAGATGAGTGCACTCCGCTCCTCACTCACGAGAAAAATGGCTGGTCACCGGGATGCCCAGTCCCATGCTTTATGCAAATCAAATAAAAATAATTGCAAACAAAACTCCCCTAGGAATCTTGTTAGTTGGAGGCACTCGTTGTTTGGAGCAAGCCATGGATTGATGCTTGTTGGTGGAGGGGGAGTATAAAATTTACCATTTTGTTTGGGAACCGCCTATAATGTCTGTAGCATGGAAGATATTGCCATCTCTTGGTTGTTATGTTGACAATGAAATTATACCGCTCAAAATATTATTCACCTCTATTTCAAAACCGAGCTCTGGCACCTCTACAAATCCCTGCTTCCCTCTGTGAAGGGCCTATCTATTTACTTTCATGTTGAGTCATCCTCCTCTTATTAAAAAGCACCAGTTGCAAAGCACCCCTGTCATTTGCATTCATTACTGTTAGTTTACATTGAGTATGACTTGACTGGATCTCTTTTACCATGAATTACAATGTCTAGTCAGTCCTTGATCTTTAAAGGTTCTCTGCATATTATGATTGTTTTGAGAAAGTGCTGTCATCCGAGATCTATTATTATTGCTCGCTAGTTGATTATGCCATTGATATGAGTAAACTTGAGACCTAAGCGCTATTGTGAATGTGGTTAGTCATAATCTTTGCTGAAAACTTGAATGCTGGCTTTACATATTTACAACAACAAGAGAAAACAGAGTTTGTAAAAGTTTTTCTTTATCACTTTTAGTTTATCAACTGAATTGCTTGAGGACAAGCAAAGGTTTAAGCTTGGGGGAGTTGATACGTCTCTATCGTATCTACTTTTCCAAACACTATTGCCCTTGTTTTGGACTCTAACTTGCATGATTTGAATGGAACTAACCCGGGCTAGCGATGTTTTTAGGAGAATTGCTATGGTGTTATTTATGTGCAGAAACAAAAGTTCTCGGAATGACCTAAAACTTCACGGAACAACTTTTCAGAAATAATAAAAAATCCTTGCAAAAGATGAAGGCCAGGGGGCCCACCACCTGTCCACGAGGGTGGGGGCGCGCCCCCTACCTCGTGGGCCCCCTGGAGCTCCTCCGACCTCAACTCCAACTCTATATATTTGGTTTCGGGGAGAAAAATCAGAGAGAATAATTCGTCGCATTTTTCGATACGGAGCCGCCGCCAAGCCCTAAAACCTCTCGGGAGGGCTGATCTGGAGTCCGTTTGGTGCTCTAGAGAGGGGAATCCGTCGCCATCGTCAACATCAACCATCCTCCATCACCAATTTCATGATGCTCATACCCATGCGTGAGTAATTCCATCATAGGGTTGCGGGACGATGATGGGTTGGATGAGATCTATCATGTAATCGAGTTAGTTTGTTAGGGTTTGATCCCTAGTATCCATTATGTTTTGAGATTGATGTTTCTATGACTTTGCTATGCTTAATGCTTGTCACTAGGGCCGGAGTGCAATGATTTCAGATCTAGACCTATTATGTTTTCATCAATATATGAGAGTTCTTGATCCTATCTTGCAAGTCTATAGTCACCTATTATGTGTTATGATCCATTAACCCCGAAGTGACAATAACTGGGATACTTACCGGTGATGACCATAGTTTGAGGAGTTCATGTATTCACGATGTGCTAATGCTTTGTTCCGGTACTCTATTAAAAGGAGGCCTTAATATCCCTTAGTTTCCATTAGGACCCCGCTGCCGCGGGAGGGTAGGACAAAAGATGTCATGCAAGTTCTTTTCCATAAACATGTATGACTATATTCGGAATACATGCCTACATTACATTGATGAACTGGAGCTAGTTCTGTGTCACCCTAGGTTATGACTGTTACATGATGAACCGCATCCGGTATAATTATCTATCACCGATCCATTGCCTACGAGCTTTCCATATATTGTTCTTCGCTTATTTACTTTTTCGTTGCTATTGCTATCATCACTACAAAATACAAAAAACATTACTTTTGCTACCGTTACCACTACTATCATATTATTTTGCTACTAAATACCTTGCTGCAGATAGTAAGTTTCTAGGTGTGGTTGAATTGACAACTCAGCTGCTAATACTTGAGAATATTCTTTGGCTCCCCTTGTGTCGAATCAATAAATTTGGGTTGAATACTCTACCCTCAAAAACGGTTGCTGTCGGAGTAAATGACCACAGGTAGCCTAGCCGGCTCCCCCTGGCCCTTCTGAAAAAATTACGAGTTGATCCGGCCCTCAAGAATTCAGGACGTGGGGCCACCTTCCCCTTGCCGGCTGTCTCCCAGGCCGACTATCGGAAGGCGGCCCGACTTAAGCCGCGGGAGGGCCGGATCCGAGAAGCCGGCCACGAGAAAGGCCGACCACAAGAAGCCGGCTCCCACAAAGCGGTCAAGATCGTACCCTCGAAGTCTGCATCCACATAACGGCGATGTGACGGGGCGTGGCTATAGTAAAGCCTGCCACCCCCGAATCCCAGAGCACGCCTGGCACAGTGCGCCGTACGGGTGGCCATGACCCGTCCGGCGCGGCACTATTGCCATGCTGACCATGATGTCATCCACGACGGGCTAACAGCGCGGCCCACGGGCGGTGGGCCCCTTTGGGCAGAGAGATGCCCAAAGGCGGCCAGGCCTCCCCCAGTCGGCCCGAGACGGGGTCGGCTCCTTGCAGCCGGCTTGCCACCTCCCTCGAAGAAGACGCCCCATTAAGACGACAAGACGCGGTGAGGCTACAGCGATCACCCCCCGGACAGCAGCCCTGTAGTCACGCCCACCTCGGCGAAGCTCTCGTCACCAGGATTGAGCAACAGTAACCAGCCACCGACAAGGCCCTGGACAGTGGGGCCTGCCTGTCGACCAAGGAGCCGGCAGCCAGCGGGACCCACCAGCTGGCGGGCCCCAGCAGCCGGCACAGAAGCCGGCGAGTGTAGACACAGACGGCTGGGCCCCACGCCCAGCCGGATTACCATTGTACCGCCAGGGGGTAGGCCTATATGAACCCCCCGGGGCACCCATGCAAAGGATGGATCACAGCTAGTTCTAGACACCATATAGAGAGGGGAGGAGAGCTAGTTGTGCCCTTCTTCTTCTTCTCACAAAACAGCTCAAGGAGCATCGTGTAGCTACTTGTTCATCTAGTGATCATGCGGAGACCCCGCAGAGCAGCAGTAGGGGTGTTATCTCCACGGAGAGCCCCGAAGCTGGGTAATATTCGCCGGCGTGCATGTCTTCGCCTCATCCCGCTTCCAGGCACCGGCGACGTCTTACTGGCTCCCACAATGATAAGCCACCCGTTGGCATATGTCGCACCTACCGCCCGATATTTGGCGCCCACCATGGGGCCAGGTGCACCGTTGTCCGGAGACCTATTCTGGACGGGAACCCTCTTCCTCCCTAGTGAGCGTAGCCAGCCCGGCACGCCCGATGGCACTTGCCACGACGCGCTGCAAGGCGTCACCAACGTCTGCGTAGCGAACGGCCTCGCCGATCTCCTTGACGAGACCCTCATCTCCGACGAGCTCGCCTCTGACGCGAGCACTGACCACCTCGTCAACCTCCTCGGCCAGCTCCACGTCCCCGGCGAGCCTGCTGTGGACTTGGAGTCTGTCGGCTCCACCGATCCGATGCCTGCACTCCGACACGGCCTCGCTCGACACTTTCCCCACCGACGTCACGATCTACAACGACCCGCTTCCCCGGGCCGATGGCTGCGACGCTGTCACCACCGAGGTGATGGTCATTGGCCACGCGGCGCTTCTGGCGATAGCGCCCACGATGCCCCGCATGCGGCGGTCCACGACTTGTCCGTCCCCCTCCCGGCCGATGCCGACGCCGAAGCACTGGAGGCTCGCCGCCTCGCCCTCCTCGCGGAGGGCCGGAAGTTGGCTTCCATGAGACGCCTCACCGAGGCTCACCGGCGCGAGGCCGACCGCGCCGCCTTTGGCACACCGCCCCCAGGCGGGCCAAGCCGGGCCGGCTGTAACACCCTCGATGCGACTATAGCTCCCACGTGTCGAGGCACGACTTAGAGACATAATCGCATTGAAGGCATAAGTCGCAAGTTAGGCAATCTTCACAACATCCCATGTAATATAAATAATAAAGGGGAGATAACATAGTTGGCTTACACTCGCCACGTCAATCAAGAACATAAATAACATTACATCACCCAAACACTCATGGCCCGACTACGACGCCAAAATAAAGAGAACCCAACATGCGACACGGTCCCGATCACCCCCAACTGGGCACCACTACTGATCATCGGGAAAGGAAACATAGTAACGTTGAGAGTCTTCGTCGAACTCCCACTTGAGCTCAAACGTGTCTCCTGGAGCGAAATCATCAGGCCCTGCATCTGGTGTAAAAGTAACCTATGAGCACAGGGACTCAACAATCTCACACCCTCGCGATCAAGACTATTTAATCTTATAGGAAAGGCAAGGTAAATATATGTGGAACTGCAGCAAGTGACTAACAAATATGGTGGCTAACTTATTCGCAAAAGAGAGCGAGAAGAGGAGGCAAAGCGCGAGCGAGAAACTAGAGAGCAAACTGCGCAAACATTACTCCAACACCGTGTCCGCTTCCCGGACTCCGCCGAGAAGAGGCCATCACGGTAACACACTCAGTTGATTCATTTTAATTAAGTTAAGGTTTAAGTTATCTACAACCGGACATTAACAAATTCCCATCTGCCCATAACCGCGGGCACGGCTTTTGAAAGTTCAAATCCCTGCAGGGGAGTCCCAACTTAGCCCATGACAAGCTCTCACAGTCAACGAAGGAATAGACCTCCTCCCAAGATGTTCCGATCAGACTCGGTATCTCGGTTACTCAAGACACTTCGACAGGTTAAAACAAGACCAGCAACACCGCCCGAATGTGCCGACAAATCCTGATAGGAGCTGCACATATCTCTTTCTCAGGGCACACTCAGATAGGTCAAGCTACGAGTAAAACCAATCCTCGAGTTTCCCCGAGGTGGCCCCGCAGGCTGCCTGGTTCGGACCAACACTCAGAGGAGCACTGGCCCGGGGGGGTTTAAATAAGATGACCCTCGAGCTCCGGAAACCCAAGGGAAAAAGAGGCTAGGTGGAAAATGGTAAAACCAAGGTTGGGCATTGCTGAAAAAGCTTTAATCAAGGCGAACTATCAAGGGGTTCCCATTATAACCCAACCGCGTAAGGAACGCAAAATCCGGGAACATAACACCGATATGACGGAAACTAGGGCGGCAAGAGTGGAACAAAACACTAGGCGAGAGGCCGAGCCTTCCACCCTTTACCAAGTATATAGATGCACTAAGATAACATGACAATATGATGATATCCCAACAAGTAAATAAAGGATCCAACAAGGAACGGCCTCTGATCTTCACCTGCAACTAGCAACGCTATAAGAGGGGCTGAGCAAAGCGGTAACATAGCCAATCAACGGTTCTCTAGGACATGGTGGGTTAGAGGTTTGACATGGAAATTTGGGAGGCTTGAAAGCAAGTGGTAGGCATCGTAGCATTGGCATAGCAAAAGAGCGAGCAATCTAGCATAACAAAGATAGTAGTGATTTCGAGGGTATGATCATCTTGCCTGCACAGTTGTCAGAGTTGACTGGATCCTCGAAAGCAAACTCAACGGGCTCCTCGTTAGCAAACTCGTCTCCCGGATCTACCCAAACAAGACAAACAAGCAACAAGGACACAATCAACCACGTGCAAGGATTAAACAATATGATGCAATGATGATATGCTATGCGGGATGCGATGCGGGATGCAAAATGCAAGATATGACAGGAAATGCAAGAACCTGGCCTCAACTTGGGAATCCAAGTGTGCCACTGGAAAGATGAGATGAAATCACTTGAAAACGATATAAAGAACGCCGGAATCGGAGTTACGGTTTGGAAATGGCAAGTGATTTAAATATGACACGGGTCTGCGATTACAGCAAGTGGCCATCTAAATGCAATGAGATGAACATGCTACAGCACCCAAACATGACAACAAAATACATGTCAGGGATTCATACAAGATGCTTAACAAAAGTCTAGCACTGAGCTACGGTCAATTCATCCATTAACAGGTTCAAACAAACATGGCAAAATTGCATATGGTAAACAGATCTCAGACTTAGTGAAATTATCACTTGTCTGGAATTTCAGATCAGGTAGCACTCTTCGGAGCAACAAAACTACATGCTATAGGACCTGAACATGACAAATTAAAACATGGCATGGAGCTACTCGAAGAGCTTAACAAAAGTCCCTTAGTGACCTTGAGCCAAAAGGGATCAGAAAATACAATTGCAAGCATGTGAACATAGCAAAAACATAATCAGTTTTCAAACTTAGTGAAAACTGGCACATGCTGAAACATAACTCAAGTAGGCATATTTACGAGCTCGATGCACTCACCACAGAGCAAGGCATGACAAGATAAGCATACATCCAACAAGAATACACAAAATTCAAACTATACATGGCAAGAACAATAGCATAGCATACACGAATCAACTACAACATCATCGGCAAAATTGCAAACAAGTTGACAATCTGCCCAGATTCACAAAGTAACAAAAGTAGAGCTCGATTGACTCAAACTAGTTTGCTCCATAATTGCAAACAAATACATGGATGGATAGAGCACTAAAATATTAACAAAACATCCTTACTAATCATCCTCAAAAGAGGCACGGATCACTAGGAAACAACATGAACATATGGCCATATGAGATAACAGATCAAGGACTTAGTGGCAATGCTAAGTCCCTGAAAACAGAATTACCAAGTGCACCACTTTGCAAGCTTGTGCTAGTCACCACACACATCACAAAAATACATGGGTTGCACCTCTGGAAAGATGACAAAACCCTTAATAAAACATATATAGAACATCAGGGCATAGCATGCACACATTAATCATGGCAAAAATGACAAAAACCTAAATGGAGTAGCAGATCTGACAATTATCTCAAGTAGCCCTCTTCTAACAGCATTTCGGGCATCAAGATGAACTCAAATGAAAATGATGCAATTGAATGAAATGATGTACTCTCTGAGGTGAACATTTTGATATGCTATATGCATGAATCGGAGCTACTGATGCAAAGTTACAAGGCTATAAACATGAGCACTTGGATCTGGGATTTCGGGACTTAGAAGAAAAAAAACACCTCGTGGATCTAGGGTTTACTATTCACGGCACGTGAACCGAGGCGGTATCCGGCGAGG